>NC_091824.1:124272634-124275134 GCF_038994185.2 Dermacentor albipictus | reverse complement strand
GGTGTAATAAGAGTATTGCCTCAAGGCGCAATAGCTGAGAATTTTGTTTAACAAAGGAAGCATCCTTGATATTGTACCTTTTACACGTGTTTTGAAGCAGTTATCCTTCATTTAGTCCGTTCTTCTGTACGTTACATGAAGTTAAACTTCTTTCTTTCAACAAGTTACCACTTCCTCAATGTATGCGCTTTCTGTGCATACCTTATAGTGTAAACGCATATCAAAAAGCGTTATTGTGTCTGCTATATACACACTCAATGCGAAAAGAATTGACCTGGACACTTTGCCGCCGGCAAATTTTACTGTGCATAACATTCGCTCACTCGCTGCAACCATGTTCGTGTGCTCCAATGGACTACGGCAACATCCATGGCAGAATTCATCGGAGGATAAGTCTCCAGAGTAAGGTCCAGATGGCTCTAGAAATCCGCAAGAAGTGCAGTAAGAAGCCGATAGATTTATCATAGAGGAAACACTGATGCTAAAAACTGCACTTCACATGAATAAACAGATGCGCACCTATTTATTAGAAACCATAGGCCCATTGCATAATCGCGCCAAAGTGTCCTAAGAACTGGGAGCGTTGAACTCTCACAATGAAAGCTAGAACTTTAAAAGTCACATAATGTGTTAGGCAAAATAACGCAACAACGTCTTCCTGCCCGTGCGCGTTGCATGAAATCGACCCGCTCGAAATGCGACATTGAGTGGCAGTAAAAATCATGTCGCACTAAATGTCTGCCAAAGCGTTTGCCCCCTTCCCTGAGAGACAAGATTCCTGTAGGCGCCGCCCCCGAGGTGATCACGTGACCCCTCACGTCGGCAGATGGAGCGTGGGATTCATAACGACAGCCAGTGTGTTTCACTCAAGACAGTCTGCAATTGTTAAGCGATAACATTCGAAGCGAAATTGCAATCTTTTGATGGTCAAGATTTATTGCAATGGCGGACATGAGAAGTGATGTGGCAAGCACATACCTCTAACGCTTACATAAGTATGGCGTACATTAGGTAAACATAAGTTCGGGTGTTTTACGTGCCAAAATCACGACACGACTGAAGCACTCTGTACCTGCATCAAAGTACATAATGAATTTGAAGAATGGAAGCCGCTCAATGCTAAGGTGTTGCAGAACGGGCTTTAAAGTTATTTATTGAAAAATGTATTGGTGAAATATACTTTGTAATGCTTACTAGAGATTAGCACACAATCTATGTACTCGTCATTCATGCCTTGTTCAGATACCTCGTTCAATTTCTTCTCGAATCTGCTATATTTAATCATTCGAGACAGCTGTCACTAATATCCCATGACACAATTGCATGCAGCTTCCAATGATCTGCATGGCGCAGCTTTCGTTGTTCAACTAATCTGCAGTATTTGAGAAAGTATTTCTTTGAACATTGCGTAACACGAGAAATAACTGTAGTCAACGATACTTTTCGTAGGCGTATGTCATTTTGACCCACATCTATAAACGCAATTGAGTCACCAAAACGAAAAAGGAAGTATACTTGCTTCCTTTTTTCTCTTCCTTTCTTTTTTTTTGGTACTGAGCCCTAGCACGATAGTTTAGGCCTCGCTGACAAGGAAACCTATGCTAAACATAATCCGCATTTATTAAAACCTTCAATATGAGGATTTTTTTGCGGGTAGGAAATACTTTCTTGCGCATTTCTTGCCGACGCTGCTTTGCTCAGATGTTACCGGCGCTCCCTATAAGTTTCTGCTTACACGTACTGTACACTATTCAGGAATTGAAATAACCCTTCAACTTATTTTAATTCGACGATTTATTAGGTGCGGTGAAAAGTAATACTGACAACTGAAATGTAGAACTGGTAAAGATTGGTTCCTCTCAGGGGAACCGTCGCTTATTAAGTGGTGCACATGGTGAGAACCGCATACTTAAGAGGAAGCTTTAGCATGGGCCCAACTCAGTGATGTTCCGTGCAGGGAATTTTCCCTTCGGGGAATTTTCGGCCACAATTTTAGACGAAAGGGAAAAAGGTATTCTTTGCGATATTGCAGGGAACTTCAACATTGATGAAGTAAATATTAGAATTGTGTCTCTGAGTAATCCATCACTTTGATAAACGACACCTCAACCTTTTCATCGCAGGGGGCAAACTTGCAGTCGGTCGGCTACAAGTTCTAATACCCTTTCTTGTTTAAAAGCTGGTGTGATGTTTCGGTACAAAACGCGAGCTGCAATTCGTTGCGTCAATATTCGATGACGTGACCTACTCATAATCGAGCCACCTGTGGTAACTGACGCTTTATAGCTCTATCTACGTAAAATATATGTCGGGAGCCGACATTAGAAAGTGCCAAATTAGAAATTGAGTTCCTGTATTGCTGTACATACAGGCATATATATATATATATATATATATACAGTGAAAGCTCGTTAATTCGAACTTCAATAATTGGAATTTATGGATAATTCGAACTGTACGATTTGGTCCGGCCAAGCTCCACAGAAGTCTATGTACAAAG